>NC_140178.1:9977036-9987036 GCF_963971535.1 Notolepis coatsorum
CCTGCACTCGAAGTGCATCGAGAAGGGCTTACTGGCAGCTAGCGCTGGGGTTTACTGTGAACATGGACGCCTCCTGCCAGAGGCTATAGTGCTGGGGTTACTGTGTGAACATGGAGGCAGCACACCTCCTGCCAGAGGTCCTCCTCACATGCTGCTGATGTCAGTGGTGTTCGGCGTGACCTCTGGCGGACCTCTGACTGACCTCTCGCTGACCTCTCTCTAGATACAAGCAGAGCTACAGAACATCAGCCGGCGGAGTGTAAACAGAGGTGCTGCAGGAACACAGGGAGGGCAGCTTTACTGAGATCCCTGCTGTCTCCTGATGGAATCTCTAATCCCCAGACCCTCTCTCCCTCTCTCTCTCTCTCTCTCTCTCTCTCTCTCTCTCTCTCTCTCTCTCTCTCTCTCTCTCTCTCTCTCTCTCTCTCTCTCTCTCTCTCTCTCTCTCTCTCTCTCTCTCTCTCTCTCTCTCTCTCTCTCTCTCTCTCTCTCTCTCTCTCTCTCTCTCTCTCTGTCTTTTCAATTCAAATGGGCTTTATTGACATGGGAAACATACGTTTACATTGCCAAAGCCAAACAAAACAATCAAACAGAGAAATCAGAAGAAATCAGTACATTACAGAAGGATTATTTTGTTTTTTTGGTGGTTGTATTCCGTCGGATGTCCTTTTCTTGTCACAGCAGCTCACAAAACTTGCTGCTGTGTTTGCACATTGTTGTATCTCTCTCTCTATATATATATATATTGTTATGGTGTTCAATACATTGACAAAAAAGACATGGAAATAAGTCCTACATCCTTTGAAGGCTCTGATAATGAACTGGCTGATTGTTTCTATTCAGGTGTTCAGCAAATCAGAGAGCCTCCTGCTTCCACACCAAACAGATGGAACAGCCACACAGACGGAACAGCCAAACAGATGGAACAGCCAAACAGACGGAACAGCCAAACAGACGGAACAGCCAAACAGACGGAAAAGCCAAACAGTCAGGGACGCGGGAAGGGGGGGTGCGGGGGGTGCTGCAGCACCCCCTCTCAATTATTGCAAAATTTTTTTTTTTTTTATGGCAGTATTTATATATTTGTATATACTGTAACTGTATAACTGTAACACTGTATATTATAAGTTTATCCTGCTCAAAGCACGTCACCATTTTAATATTGTGTGTATTGAGCCGTACTGTATTGTAGCCATTCTCCAATCTGTTAAATAAAGTTTTCATTCATTCATTACACTACTGTATGTACACAATCATACGTGTAAAACCGAGTAGATTTTCGAGTGATGACAGACTGTCACAGACTGATTGAATGACAGGTGAAACAACTAATTGTATTCACCTCCCGTCTCCCGCCCTTCCCACGCGCCACGAACCACTGAGCTAATGTGATACAGTGCTTGCGCAGTCAGTCGATTTGAGCTAGTAGTCAGACTTTGCTAGCACAGAATGTCTCACTCGCAGAAAAGAAAAATATCAGATTTATTTTCGAAACGTCCTGCCGGTCCCAGTGACAGTCCCACTAAATCTGATAAACGTCAGAGAGAGACAGAGACGACAGGTTCAGCCTCAGCATCAGGTATTGAAGAGTTAACTGAGTCTGTTCCCCTATACCCCCCCTCGGGCGCCAGGGGCTTCCACTGAGGGGTGATGCAAATAGGGATGGGGTGTTATGGCAGCTCATGATGGAAAGAGTGCGCACCGAGTCTGATCCCGAGTTGAAGAATTGGCTCCAAAAGAGAGACAACTGGATGTCCAACAACATCCAAAACGAAATCTTACAGCTGCTTGCCCATGATATTCAGCGACAAATTAGAGGCAAAGCATCCAAAAGCCCAATCTTTGGCTTGAGCGCTGACGGAACCACTGATGTCACTCACTGGAAAAGAACAATTCTCGTGTAATATACAGTTAGCCGATGACAACTTGGAAGCTCAGAACTTCTTTTGGGGTTTTTACAATGCCCGGCCCAGACACAACAGCCGAGACGCTGTTTTTGTGTATAAAATACTTTTACGCCTCGACCTGCCCATGGAGAGGCTGATAGGATACTGTTTTGACGGGGCCAGCAACATGTCTGGGGGGTACAGGCTAGACCAGGGGTTCCCAAATTTTTCAGGCCGCGACCCAAAAAAAACGGTGTCAGAGAGCCGCGACCCCCATTATTATAGGAGGTAAAAAAAAATTATTTTAAATGGAAATGTATGGTTGAAACATGCAAACGTTCAAACGCACACACACTAATAAGCATTGGAGGCTTTTAACCAGGGCCGGACTGGGGAAATCATTCAGGCCAGGAAATATAGCCCCAGTCAGGCCACTTTTTAAGCAGGGGGTCTGGGGGTCCCCCACCAGGATTTTTTTTGTTACAAAGACTTAATTTCCTGCATTCTGGTGCAGGCATTTTTTTTATTTGTACCCTTTAAATGCCAGTGTTTGTGATGGCATCACAACTTATTGTTAAAAAACAGGCTAGCATATGTATGATTAGCAACAACACAGGTTTTTTGTAATTGATAAATACAATATTTTATTCAACTTCAGCCCTGATCATAACACCACATATTCATTTTATAATTCTAACCTTTAAATGCCAGTGTGTGTGATGGCATATATTTGCAATATATCAAATGCAAAGTACATTTTTGGGGGGGATTATTACAGGCTAGCATGTGTCAATGATTAGCAGTTTTTCGTAAGGATCCCGCCTCCACCAATCACATGCGGCTCCCTTTGTGTGTGTGTGAGAGCAAGAGAGAGAGAGAGAGAGATAGTTCTCCAACTTGTGTGAGTTGCAGTGATCTCCTGGTTGTTCCCCATCTAGGTTATCTAACTATTGCGCTGGTGCAAATAGAAACACTGGCCTGGCCTGCTTCTAAGTTCAGTGGCCTGACCGCAAAAAAATTTTTTTTTTTTTTTTTTTTTTTTTTTTTCATCTGGCGACCCCCCAGCACCCCCTGCCGTTTTATAGGTCCCGCGGCCCTGCAAACAGTGCCAGGCAGTTTAATCAAGTTACAGATTTCATATTCTAAAAAGGGCAACATGTCTTAATACAAATACATAATGTACATAGATTTTGATGGATTGTTTGCTAACTGTGTGAAGTGAAATGGCTTCCATCTTCTTGCTAGAAACTTTGTGATGAGTATCTAGTCGAACATGCAGATGATGTAAGACTCTTTTGACACTAGCTCTGAGGAAAAGTGACACAATGCGCCTCCAAGCTAAGAACAAAAACAACAAAAAAATTGTTTCTGAGTCACACTCAAACTCAGTAATGAACTATTAGATTAGATTAAGATGTATTGTCATCATGCAGCACAAGTACAGTACAACAAAAATAAGTTTGGCATCCAACCAGAGTGCAAAAGTAATAGTAAAGTGTGACAGTAATATACAATGTACAGGTGATAAACTGGATACAAAATATATAAATTAGTACTAATTAATAGTGCTAATCCGATGTATGTACATAGTTGTTAATATGTATTAATTAATGTATTAATTCAGTGTTAATATGTACAGTGATACAGGTATAAAGACACTATGGTAGTAAGTCATACTGGCCAGCAGTGTAACTAGTAAGAGTAGGTAAGAGATATGTACAGATTATATAGTATTGGGCACTGAATATATTAGTTATAATATTAACTCTTAATCTTAAAATACCTGTCAGTGAAAATGACACAGGATCTATAAAAACACTGGCATTGTTCTTTAAAGACAGACAGACGCAATATCCTATTAAACTAAGGAATAGCAGGTTTGCTGGGAAGCTTCTGATGAGAGGAATGTGTGTTAATGATCCAGGTGTTCCTCGAAGCCGACACAGATTCCACAAAGTGAATCAACACTTAAAACCAGCGTGAGGAAAACAATGACTACAGTACTGACACAGATACAAACGTAAGCACTATGTAGCTCCTTTAAACTCACCTCTCTAAACTCACTCCTCTAAACGCACTCTAAACTCACTCTAAACTCACTCTAAACTCACTCCTCTAAACTCACTCCTTTAAACACACTATAAACTCACTCTAAACTCACTCCTCTAAACTCACCTCTCTAAACTCACTCCTCTAAACTCACTCCTCTAAACTCACCTCTCTAAACTCACTCTAAACTCACTCATCAAAACTCACCTCTCTAAACTCACTCTAAACTCACTCCTCTAAACTCACCTATCTAAACTCACTCCTCTAAACTCACTCCTCAAAACTCACCTCTCTAAACTCACTCCTCTAAACTCACTCATCTAAACTCACCTCTCTAAACTCACTCCTCTAAACTCACTCCTCTAAACTCACCTCTCTAAACTCACTCTTCTAAACTCACTCATCTAAACTCACTCATCTAAACTCAGCTCTCTAAACTCACTCCTCTAAACTCACCTCTTTAAACTCACTCCTCTAAACTCACCCCTCTAAACTCACTCCACTAAACTCACTCATCTAAACTCACTCCTCTAAATTCAGCTCTCTAAACTCACTCCTCTAAACTCACCTCTTTAAACTCACTCCTCTAAACTCACTCCTCTAAACTCACTCCTCTAAACTCACTCCTCTAAACGCACTCCTCTAAACTCACTCCTCTAAACTCACCTCTCTAAACTCACACCTCTAAACTCACTCCTCTAAACTCACTCCTCTGAACTCACTCCTCTAAAAACTCACTCCTCTAAACTCACTCCTCTAAACTCACCTATCTAAACTCACCTCTTTAAACTCACTCCTCTAAGCTCACTCCTCTAAACTAACTCATCTAAACTCACTCTAAACTCACTCTAAACTCACTCCTCTCTAAACTAACCTCTCTAAACTCACTCCTATAAACTCACTCCTCTAAACTCACTCCTCTAAACTCACTCTAAACTCACTCATCTAAACTCACTCCTTTAAACACACTATAAACTCACTCTAAACTCACTCCTCTAAACTCACCTCTCTAAACTCACTCCTCTAAACTCACTCCTCTAAACTCACCTCTCTAAACTCACTCCTCTAAACTCACTCATCAAAACTCACCTCTCTAAACTCACTCTAAACTCACTCCTCTAAACTCACCTATCTAAACTCACTCCTCTAAACTCACTCCTCAAAACTCACCTCTCTAAACTCACTCCTCTAAACTCACTCATCTAAACTCACCTCTCTAAACTCACTCCTCTAAACTCACTCCTCTAAACTCACCTCTCTAAACTCACTCTTCTAAACTCACTCATCTAAACTCACTCCTCTAAACTCAGCTCTCTAAACTCACTCCTCTAAACTCACCTCTTTAAACTCACTCCTCTAAACTCACCCCTCTAAACTCACTCCTCTAAACTCACTCATCTAAACTCACTCCTCTAAATTCAGCTCTCTAAACTCACTCCTCTAAACTCACCTCTTTAAACTCACTCCTCTAAACTCACTCCTCTAAACTCACTCCTCTAAACTCACTCCTCTAAACGCACTCCTCTAAACTCACTCCTCTAAACTCACCTCTCTAAACTCACCTCTCTAAACTCACACCTCTAAACTCACTCCTCTAAACTCACTCCTCTGAACTCACCCCTCTAAAAACTCACTCCTCTAAACTCACTCCTCTAAACTCACCTCTCTAAACTCACCTCTTTAAACTCACTCCTCTAAGCTCACTCCTCTAAACTAACTCATCTAAACTCACTCTAAACTCACTCTAAACTCACTCCTCTCTAAACTAACCTCTCTAAACTCACTCCTCTAAACTCACTCCTCTAAACGCACTCCTCTAAACTGACTCATATAAACTCACTCCTCTAAACTCACTCCTCTAAACTCACTCCTCTAAACGCACTATAAACTCACTCTAAACTCACTCCTCTCTAAACTAACCTCTCTAAACTCACTCCTCTAAACACACTCCTCTAAACTCACTCCTCTAAACTCACCTCTCTAAACTCACTCCTCTAAACTCACCTCTCTAAACTCACTCCTCTAAACTCACCCTTCTAAACTCACTCCTCTAAACTCACCTCTCTAAACTCACTCACTCTAAACTCACCCATCTAAACTCACTCCGCTAAACGCACTCCTCTAAACTCACTCCTCTAAACTCACCCTTCTAAACTCACTCCTCTGAACTCACCCCTCTAAAAACTCACTCCTCTAAACTCACCTCTCTAAACTCACTCCTCTAAACTCACTCCACTAAACTCACCTCTCTAAACTCACCTCTTTAAACTCACTCCTCTAAGCTCACTCCTCTAAACTAACTCATCTAAACTCACTCTAAACTCACTCTAAACTCACTCCTCTCTAAACTAACCTCTCTAAACTCACTCCTCTAAACTCACTCCTCTAAACGCACTCCTCTAAACTGACTCATATAAACTCACTCCTCTAAACTCACTCCTCTAAACTCACTCCTCTAAACGCACTATAAACTCACTCTAAACTCACTCCTCTCTAAACTAACCTCTCTAAACTCACTCCTCTAAACACACTCCTCTAAACTCACTCCTCTAAACTCACCTCTCTAAACTCACTCCTCTAAACTCACCTCTCTAAACTCACTCCTCTAAACTCACCCTTCTAAACTCACTCCTCTAAACTCACCTCTCTAAACTCACTCACTCTAAACTCACCCATCTAAACTCACTCCGCTAAACGCACTCCTCTAAACTCACTCCTCTAAACTCACCCTTCTAAACTCACTCCTCTGAACTCACCCCTCTAAAAACTCACTCCTCTAAACTCACCTCTCTAAACTCACTCCTCTAAACTCACTCCACTAAACTCACCCCTCTAAACTCACTCCTCTAAACTCACGCATCTAAACTCCATCCTCTAAACTCACCCCTCTAAACTCACTCATCTAAACTCACCCCTCCTAACTCACTCCTCTAAACTCACTCCTCTAAACTCACTTCTCAACTCACTCCTCTAAACGCACACATCTAAACTCACTCCTCTAAACTCACTCTAAACTCACCCCTCTAAACTCACTCCTCTAAACGCACTCCTCTAAACTCACTCCTCTAAACTCACCTCTCTAAACTCACTCCTCTAAACTCACCTCTTTAAACTCACTCCTCTAAACTCACCCCTCTAAACTCACTCCTCTAAACTCACTCATCTAAACTCACTCCTCTAAATTCAGCTCTCTAAACTCACTCCTCTAAACTCACCTCTTTAAACTCACTCCTCTAAACTCACTCCTCTAAACTCACTCCTCTAAACTCACTCCTCTAAACGCACTCCTCTAAACTCACTCCTCTAAACTCACCTCTCTAAACTCACCTCTCTAAACTCACACCTCTAAACTCACTCCTCTAAACTCACTCCTCTGAACTCACCCCTCTAAAAACTCACTCCTCTAAACTCACTCCTCTAAACTCACCTCTCTAAACTCACCTCTTTAAACTCACTCCTCTAAGCTCACTCCTCTAAACTAACTCATCTAAACTCACTCTAAACTCACTCTAAACTCACTCCTCTCTAAACTAACCTCTCTAAACTCACTCCTCTAAACTCACTCCTCTAAACGCACTCCTCTAAACTGACTCATATAAACTCACTCCTCTAAACTCACTCCTCTAAACTCACTCCTCTAAACGCACTATAAACTCACTCTAAACTCACTCCTCTCTAAACTAACCTCTCTAAACTCACTCCTCTAAACACACTCCTCTAAACTCACTCCTCTAAACTCACCTCTCTAAACTCACTCCTCTAAACTCACCTCTCTAAACTCACTCCTCTAAACTCACCCTTCTAAACTCACTCCTCTAAACTCACCTCTCTAAACTCACTCACTCTAAACTCACCCATCTAAACTCACTCCGCTAAACGCACTCCTCTAAACTCACTCCTCTAAACTCACCCTTCTAAACTCACTCCTCTGAACTCACCCCTCTAAAAACTCACTCCTCTAAACTCACCTCTCTAAACTCACTCCTCTAAACTCACTCCACTAAACTCACCCCTCTAAACTCACTCCTCTAAACTCACGCATCTAAACTCCATCCTCTAAACTCACCCCTCTAAACTCACTCCTCTAAACTCACCCCTCCTAACTCACTCCTCTAAACTCACTCCTCTAAACTCACTTCTCAACTCACTCCTCTAAACGCACACATCTAAACTCACTCCTCTAAACTCACTCTAAACTCACCCCTCTAAACTCACTCCTCTAAACGCACTCCTCTAAACTCACTCCTCTAAACTCACCTCTCTAAACTCACCTCTCTAAACTCACACCTCTAAACTCACTCCTCTAAACTCACTCCTCTGAACTCACCCCTCTAAAAACTCACTCCTCTAAACTCACTCCTCTAAACTCACCTCTCTAAACTCACCTCTTTAAACTCACTCCTCTAAGCTCACTCCTCTAAACTAACTCATCTAAACTCACTCTAAACTCACTCTAAACTCACTCCTCTCTAAACTAACCTCTCTAAACTCACTCCTCTAAACTCACTCCTCTAAACGCACTCCTCTAAACTGACTCATATAAACTCACTCCTCTAAACTCACTCCTCTAAACTCACTCCTCTAAACGCACTATAAACTCACTCTAAACTCACTCCTCTCTAAACTAACCTCTCTAAACTCACTCCTCTAAACACACTCCTCTAAACTCACTCCTCTAAACTCACCTCTCTAAACTCACTCCTCTAAACTCACCTCTCTAAACTCACTCCTCTAAACTCACCCTTCTAAACTCACTCCTCTAAACTCACCTCTCTAAACTCACTCACTCTAAACTCACCCATCTAAACCCACTCCGCTAAACGCACTCCTCTAAACTCACTCCTCTAAACTCACCCTTCTAAACTCACTCCTCTGAACTCACCCCTCTAAAAACTCACTCCTCTAAACTCACCTCTCTAAACTCACTCCTCTAAACTCACTCCACTAAACTCACCCCTCTAAACTCACTCCTCTAAACTCACGCATCTAAACTCCATCCTCTAAACTCACCCCTCTAAACTCACTCCTCTAAACTCACCCCTCCTAACTCACTCCTCTAAACTCACTCCTCTAAACTCACTTCTCAACTCACTCCTCTAAACGCACACATCTAAACTCACTCCTCTAAACTCACTCTAAACTCACCCCTCTAAACTCACTCCTCTAAACTCACTCCTCTAAACTCACTCCTCTAAACTCACCTTTCTAAACTCACTCCTCTAAACTCACCTCTCTAAACTCACCTCTCTAAGCTCACTCCTCTAAACTCACCTCTCTAAACTCACCTCTCTGAACTCACTCCTCTAAACTCACTCCTCTAAACTCACCTCTCTAAACTCACTCCTCTAAACTCACTCCTCTAAACTCACCTCTCTATTCTCTCTTTCCTCTCCTCCTTTCACCCACACAGCTGGAGGGGTATTCTCTCTGTTCCTCTCCTCCTTTCACCCACACAGCTGGAGGGGTATTCTCTCTGTTACCTCTCCTCCTTTCACCCACACAGCTGGAGGGGTATTCTCTCTCTTTCCTCTCCTCCTTTCACCCACACAGCTGGAGGGGTATTCTCTCTGTTTCCTCTCCTCCTTTCACCACAGCTGGATGGGTATTCTCTCTGTTTCCTCTCCTCCTTTCACCCCCACAGCTGGAGGGGTATTCTCTCTGTTTCCTCTCCTCCTTTTACCCACAGCTGGAGGGGTATTCTCTCTCTTTCCTCTCCTCCTTTCACCCACACAGCTGGAGGGGTATTCTCTCTGTTCCTCTCCTCCTTTCACCCACACAGCTGGAGGGGTATTCTCTCTGTTACCTCTCCTCCTTTCACCCACACAGCTGGAGGGGTATTCTCTCTCTTTCCTCTCCTCCTTTCACCCACACAGCTGGAGGGGTATTCTCTCTGTTTCCTCTCCTCCTTTCACCACAGCTGGAGGGGTATTCTCTGTTTCCTCTCCTCCTTTCACCCACAGCTGGAGGGGTATTCTCTCTGTTTCCTCTCCTCCTTTCACCCACACAGCTGGAGGGGTATTCTCTCCGTCACCTCCTGTTCGATGGTGACTCATCTTCTCCATCAG